>NC_137036.1:6576998-6614464 GCF_032717465.1 Coenobita brevimanus | reverse complement strand
CGACGATGACGACGACGACGACGACGACGATGACCACGAGGACGACGACGACGACGGGCTTTTCGATGCACCTTCCTGTATTTGCTTGTCTCTGTTCGATGTTTTGACCTCGTGAGATAGTGTTCCGTTATTTCTGGTTCATGTTTTCTCGCCTCTTGCTTCACTGATTGGACTTCTTGCTTCTATAAATTTGTGTTTATAGCCCGACTTCGATTGTCGTTAGATAACACCTGCATTTAGAGCGGTTTGTTGGCTTCTTTTGCTCTGTGGACATTTTCAATGTTGTAAGATATCTGCAACATGTGAAGTACTGTTTATTATTTAAGAGTGTCAGGACATGATATATATATTGGGTTGTGTATCTGTGTGTGTTTGTGTGTGTGTGTTTGTGTGTGTGTGTTTGTGTGTGTGTGTTTGTGTGTGTGTGTTTGTGTCTGTGTATGTTGTGTGTGTTTGACTTGTTTGTTTGTGTGTGTGTGTGTGTGTGTGTGTGTGTGTGTGTGTGTGTGTTTCTGGGTTTCTGGGTTTTTCTGTGAGTGTTTGTGTTTGCTTACGAGTGTCTGAATTTGGACATAAATCTGACTGTTTTCCTGTTAGTCTCAACATCACAAGCACGCTATGGCGTCCCGTATCACCAGTTTGTCGCTAATACCTTTTGTCCATACTGAATACACATCATGTCTGTCTCATTCAGGACTCAGTTGTAGCACGTGTGTTTTTATTATCCCTGCCTACATGTCGGTCTCCTCTCTTGTTTTCTAACCCGTCTTTCTGTTACCATTCCTAGACTTCATATTGTCTTCTTGCTAGCTTCACTCACAATTTCAGCTTCATTGCAGTCTTTATCCTGAACAGCACAATTTTTAGGGTGAATGAAATTTTCAAGGAATCTGTATATTTCTTAATACTCAGAATTACAAAAACAGCCGAACAGTTCTAACAAAGTAAACAGACATGAACTATCCACAATGCAGTTGATTCAATACGGGGAAAAGTTTGACGTAAGTATTTCGCCTATACCTTCCTTGTACGTTTGAATAAAGGTAAGTGAATCCGAGATGTAACACTTTTTTGATATTTTGACACAGTAACTATTTCTAGCTTTTACCCCTATACCTGAAGTCATAGTTATTTCTAATAGTTACTCAGCTATCATTCGATTTTATTCAGGCTAGGAAGGATATTCACGTGGAAAGAATTAATGAAGGCTAATCTAAATTGTCCAGTAAAATAAGTTTGACCTCAGCTCATTGGAATCTACAGAAGCTAACATTTTATTTACGTATATCGTAGGTCAATAGTTAGTTTACGCACTCCAGAGGTACCTCAGAGGGACGCGTCCTTGTGATGGTACCGATGTAACCGAACGGCTAAGCGGTTTGGTCATATGAAGGTCCTTCAGCCACATCTTATCCCCCGAGAGGAGAAGAGTGAACTTATTTTAAGGGGAACCTAAGCATGTAATCGTGCAGCTTCTCATTTCAGAACAGTCTGGGAGTCAAAACATTAACCACTACGACGACTTTTCTAGGAATCTCCCAGTAACTGGTCGTGGTTTTGACCTTGTGCGAGTCTACTGTGTCATTTGTGCTTCATTTAGGTTTGTTTCTTCTGTCCCTGAGTAGAGATTCTTTCTTACCTGAGTTTTCCTACGTAAGTGGAACTGGTACTGTCGTTAGTTGACGGATGGATTTAGACCGGTTTGTTTGTGTGCTCTGCAATGGGATTTTGTGAATATAGTAAGATACCTATCACACGTGAGTTAATGTTTATTAAATGTGTCAGTAAATGATGTACCGGTACCTACTAGGTTCTGCGTGTGTGTGTGTGTGTGTGTGTGTGTGTGTGTGTGTGTGTGTGTGTGTTTGTGTGTGTTTGTGTGTGTGTGTTTGTGTGTGTGTTTGTTTGAATGTGAGTGTTTAATTTTTAGTTATGTGTGTTTTTGTGTTTTTTTTCTTTTTTCCCCTAACGAGTAAATACTTGCCTTTGGACATATATTTGACTGTAAACCCTGAGAGTCTCAGCAGTTCGTCGCACACCATGGTATCACAAATCACCACTTCGACGCTGTTACCCATCATCTTTACTGATAATGCTTCAGGTCTGCCTAATTCATAAATGAGTGTGATAGTACTAGCAAGTGTGATTTTTTTTATCATTTCATACCTGCCGGTCTGCTCACTTGTCTTCCAACACGTCTTTGCCTCACCATTCGTGGTAATCATTTTCTCTTCTTCCTAGCTTCACCCTGTGTTTCAGGTGCACTACAGTCTGCATCCAAAACAGCACAGTTTGTAGGGAGAATCCAAGTCTCAGGTAATCTATCAATTGCATATATCTCAACCTTACGAAAACAACCGAACAATACAAAGTAAATAGTCATGAAGTATACACAATGCACTTGATCCGGTAAGTGGAAAGGGTTCACGTAACTCTATAGCCGATACATACGTTGTATTATTCAGCAAAGCTTGCTCAGTGAATCAGAGAATTCACACTTTCATAATAGTTTGACATAATAATTATTTCTTGCTTTTACCTGCACGCCTCAATGTCTTGGTTATTTCTCATATTTACTCAGCTACCATACGATTTTATTCAAGGAATTAAAGATCTTCAGTTGGGAAAAAATTAACGAATCAATCTATCAATCCATTGCCAGCTGCCATAATCCAGTAAGGGGTGGCCATTTAACTTTAAGTTATTTGTTTTACGGGGTGGGGCAGTAACCCTCCATCAACCCCCTTGTTGACATGTAGGGAGCACGTATGGTTTGGTTATATGGTTTCCACCCAGCGTTGTAAATTTTTTCTTGGCTTGCAGGAAATCATTTGGCTTGTCAGTAAATGTAAAGCATCCTGTAAAGGAAAGAAAAGCAATAAGAAGTGACCGGAAGATGGGAGAATTAGGACGAGAGTAGGGCAGGCACAGAAAAAAAATGATGAAGGCTAAGGAAGAATGCTCATCTAATTTCTAGAGTAAACGAAGTCTGTCAATGGAATCTACGGAGGAAAGAGTTTTATTTACGCATAATTTAGGAGAATAGTTCGTTTACATTTTCTAGAGGTGCCTCAGAGGGACGTCTCCAACTTGAAGAACACATATAATGTAGCAGCAAAACGGCCTGGTAATACGTACGCCCTTCAGCCACAACCTATCCCCTGAGAGCAGAGTGAACTGGTTAAGGATGATGACTACAGATATCAGCTTCTTTGTTCAAAAGAGCATGGGAGTTAAAAAGGGAGAGGGACGACGACGACGGGCTTTTCGATGCACCTTCCTTTATTTGCTTGTCTCTGTTCGATGTTTTGACCTCGTGAGATAGTGTTCCGTTATTTCTGGTTCATGTTTTCTCGCCCCTTGCTTCACTGAGTGGACTTCTTGCTTCTCTAAATTTGTGTTTATAGCCCGACTTCGATTGTCGTTAGATAACACCTGCATTTAGAGCGGTTTGTTGGCTTCATTTCCTCTGTGGACATTTCAATGTTATGAGATATCTGCAACATGTGAAGTACTGTTTATTATTTAAGAGTGTCAGGACATGATATATATATTGGGTTGTGTTTGTGTGTGTGTGTTTGTGTGTGTGTGTTTGTGTGTGTGTGTTTGTCTGTGTATGTTGTGTGTGTTTGACTTGTTTGTGTGTGTGTGTGTGTGTGTGTGTGTGTGTGTGTGTGTGTGTTTGAATGTGAGTGTTTAATTTTTAGTTATGTGTATTTTTGTGCTTTTTTTCTTTTTTCCCCTAACGAGTAAATACTTGCCTTTGGACATATATTTGACTGTAAACCCTGAGAGTCTCAGCAGTTCGTCGCACACCATGGTATCACAAATCACCACTTCGACGTTGTTACCCATAATCTATACTGATAATGCTTTAGGTCTACCTAATTCATAAATGAGTGTGATAGTACTAGCAAGTGTGATTTTTTGATCATTTCATACCTGCCGGTCTGCTCACTTGTCTTTTAAAACGTCTTTGCCTCACCATTCGTGGTAATCATTTTCTCTTCTTAGCTTCACCCTGTGTTTCAGGTGCACTACAGTCTGCATCCAAAACAGCACAGTTTGTAGGGAGAATCCAATTCTCAGGTAATCTATCAATTGCATATATCTCAACCTTACGAAAACAACCGAACAATACAAAGTAAATAGTCATGAAGTATACACAATGCACTTGATCCGGTAAGTGGAAAGGGTTCACGTAACTCTATAGCCGATACATACGTTGTATTATTCAGCAAAGCTTCCTCAGTGAATCAGAGAATTCACACTTTCATTATAGTTTGACATAATAATTATTTCTTGCTTTTACCCGCACGCCTCAATGTCTTGGTTATTTCTCATATTTACTCAGCTACCATACGATTTTATTCAAGAAATTAAAGATCTTCAGTTGGGAAAAAATTAACGAATCAATCTATCAATCTATTGCCAGCTGTCATAATCCCGTAAGGGGTGGCCATTTGACTTTAAGTTATTTGTTTTACGGGGTGGGGCAGTAACCTCCACCAACCCACTTGTTGACATGTAGGGAGCACGTATGGTTTGGTTATATGCTTACCACCCAGCGTTGTAAATGGTTTCTTGGCTTGCAGGAAATCATTTGGCTTGTCAGTAAATATACAGCAACCTGTAAAGGAAAGAAAAGCAATATGAAGTGACCGGAAAGATGGGAGAATTAGGACGAGAGTAGGTCAGGCACAGAAAAAGAATGATGAAGGCTAAGGAAGAATGCTCATCTAATTTCTAGAGTAAATGGAGTCTGTCAATGGAATCTACGGAGGAAAGAGTTTTATTTACGCATAATTTAGGACAATAGTTCGTTTACATTCTCTAGAGGGGCCTCAGAGGGACGTCTCCAACTTGAAGAACACATATAATGTAGCAGCAAAACGGCATGATAATACGTACGCCCTTCAGCCACAACCTATCCCCTGAGAGCAGAGTGAACTGGTTAAGGATGATGATTAAAGATATCAGCTTCTTTGTTCAAAAAAGCATTGGAGTTAAAAAGGGACAGGGACGACGACGACGACGACGACGACGAAGACGACGACGACGACGACGACGAAGACGACGACGACGATGACGACGACGACGACGACGACGATGACCACGAGGACGACGACGACGAAAGGGCTTTTAGATGCACCTTCCTGTATTTGCTTGTCTCTGTTCGATGTTTTGACCTCGTGAGATAGTGTTCCGTTATTTCTGGTTCATGTTTTCTCGCCTCGTGCTTCACTGATTGGACTTCTTGCTTCTATAAATTTGTGTTTATAGCCCGACTTCGATTGTCGTTAGATAACACCTGCATTTAGAGCGGTTTGTTGGCTTCTTTTGCTCTGTGGACATTTTCAATGTTGTAAGATATCTGCAACATGTGAAGTACTGTTTATTATTTAAGAGTGTCAGGACATGATATATATATTGGGTTGTGTATCTGTGTGTGTTTGTGTGTGTGTGTTTGTGTGTGTGTGTTTGTGTGTGTGTGTTTGTGTCTGTGTATGTTGTGTGTGTTTGACTTGTTTGTTTGTGTGTGTGTGTGTGTGTGTGTGTGTGTGTGTGTGTGTGTGTGTGTGTGTGTGTGTGTTTGTGTGTATGTGTGTGTGTTTCTGGGTTTCTGTGTTTTTCTGTGAGTGTTTGTGTTTGCTTACGAGTGTCTGAATTTGGACATAAATCTGACTGTTTTCCTGTTAGTCTCAACATCACAAGCACGCTATGGCGTCCCGTATCATCAGTTTGTCGCTAATACCTTTTGTCCATACTGAATACACATCATGTCTGTCTCATTCAGGACTCAGTTGTAGCACGTGTGTTTTTATTATCCCTGCCTACATGTCGGTCTCCTCTCTTGTTTTCTAACCCGTCTTTCTGTTACCATTCCTAGACTTCATACTGTCTTCTTGCTAGCTTCACTCACAATTTCAGCTTCATTGCAGTCTTTATCCTGAACAGCACAATTTTTTGGGTGAATGAAATTTTCAAGGAATCTGTATATTTCTTAATACTCAGAATTACAAAAACAGCCGAACAGTTCTAACAAAGTAAACAGACATGAACTATCCACAATGCAGTTGATTCAATACGGGGAAAAGTTTGACGTAAGTATTTCGCCTATACCTTCCTTGTACGTTTGAATAAAGGTAAGTGAATCCGAGATGTAACACTTTTTTGATATTTTGACACAGTAACTATTTCTAGCTTTTACCCCTATACCTGAAGTCATAGTTATTTCTAATAGTTACTCAGCTATCATTCGATTTTATTCAGGCTAGGAAGGATATTCACGTGGAAAGAATTAATGAAGGCTAATCTAAATTGTCCAGTAAAATAAGTTTGTCCTCAGCTCATTGGAATCTACAGAAGCTAACATTTTATTTACGTATATCGTAGGTCAATAGTTAGTTTACGCACTCCAGAGGTACCTCAGAGGGACGCGTCCTTGTGATGGTACCGATGTAACCGAACGGCTAAGCGGTTTGGTCATATGAAGGTCCTTCAGCCACATCCTATCCCCCGAGAGGAGAAGAGTGAACTTATTTTAAGGGGAACCTAAGCATGTAATCGTGCAGCTTCTCATTTCAGAACAGTCTGGGAGTCAAAACATTAACCACTACGACGACTTTTCTAGGAATCTCCCAGTAACTGGTCGTGGTTTTGACCTTGTGCGAGTCTACTGTGTCATTTGTGCTTCATTTAGGTTTGTTTCTTCTGTCCCTGAGTAGAGATTCTTTCTTACCTGAGTTTTCCTACGTAAGTGGGGCTGGTACTGTCGTTAGTTGACGGATGGATTTAGAGCGGTTTGTTTGTGTGCTCTGCAATGGGATTTTGTGAATATAGTAAGATACCTATCAACACGTGAGTTAATGTTTATTAAATGTGTCAGTAAATGATGTACCGGTACCTACTAGGTTCTGCGTGTGTGTGTATGTGTGTGTGTGTGTGTGTGTGTGTGTGTGTTTGTGTGTATTTGTGTGTATTTGTGTGTGTGTGTTTGTGTGTGTGTTTGTTTGAATGTGAGTGTTTAATTTTTAGTTTGTATGTGTGTTTTTGTGCTTTTTTTCTTTTTTTCCCCTAACGAGTAAATACTTGCCTTTGGACATATATTTGACTGCAACCCCTGAGAGTCTCAGCAGTTCGTCGCACACCATGGTATCACAAATCACCACTTCGACGCTGTTACCCATCATCTATACTGAAAATGCTTCAGGTCTACCTAATTCATAAGTGAGTGTGATAGTACTAGCAAGTGTGATTTTTTGATCATTTCATACCTGCCGGTCTGCTCACTTGTATTCTAACACGTCTTTGCCTCACCATTCGTGGTAATCATTTTGTCTTCTTCCTAGCTTCACCCTATGTTTCAGGTACACTACAGTCTCCATCCAAAATAGCACAGTTTGTAGGGAGAATCCAATTCTCAGGTAATCTATCAATTGCATAAATCTCAACCTTACGAAAACAACCGAATAATACAAAGTAAATAGTCATGAAGTATACACAATGCACTTGATCCGGTCAGTGGAAAAGGTTCACGTAACTCTATAGCCGATAGATATGTTGTATTATTCAGCGAAGCTTGCTCAGTGAATCAGAGAATTCACACTTTCATTATAGTTTGACATAATAATTATTTCTTGCTTTTACCCGCACGCCTCAATGTCTTGGTTATTTCTCATATTTACTCAGCTACCATACGATTTTATTCAAGGAATTAAAGATCTTCAGGTGGGAAAAAATTAACGATTTAATATATCAATCTATTGCCAGCTGCCATAATTCCGTAAGGGGTGGCCATTTGACTTTAAGTTATTTGTTTCACGGGGTGGGGCAGTAACCCTCCACCAACCCACTTGTTGACATGTAGGGAGCACGTATGGTTTGGTTATATGGTTACCACCCAGCGTTGTAAATGGTTTCTTGGCTTGCAGGAAATCATCTGGCATGTCAGTAAATGTAAAGCAACCTGTAAAGGAAAGAAAAGCAATAAGAAGTGACCGGAAAGATGGGAGAAGTAGGACGAGATTAGGGCAGGCATAGAAAAAGAATGATGAAGGCTAAGGAAGAATGCTCATCTAATTTCTAGAGTAAACGAAGTCTGTCAATGGAATCTACGGAGGAAAGAGTTTTATTTACGCATAATTTAGGACAATAGTTCGTTTACATTCTCTAGAGGTGCCTCAGAGGGACGTCTCCAACTTGAAGCACACATATAATGTAGCAGCAAAACGGCCTGGCAATACGAACGCCCTTCAGCCACAACGTATCCCCCGAGGGCAGAGTGAACTGGTTAAGGATGATGACTAAAGATATCAGCTTCTTTGTTCAAAAAAGCATAGGAGTTAAAAAGGGACAGGGACGACGACGACGACAACGACGACGACGACGACGGGCTTTTCGATGCACCTTCCTGTAATTGCTTGTCTCTGTTCGATGTTTTGACCTCGTGAGATAGTGTTCCGTTATTTCTGGTTCATGTTTTTTCGCCTCTTGCTTCACTGAGTGGACTTCTTGCTTCTCTAAATTTGTGTTTATAGCCCGACTTCGATTGTCGTTAGATAACACCTGCATTTAGAACGGTTTCTTGGCTTCTTTTGCTCTGTGGACATTTTCAATGTTGTAAGATATCTGCAACACATGAAGTACTGTTTATTATTTAAGAGTGTCATGACATGATATATATATTGGGTTGTGTGTGTGTGTGTGTGTGTGTGTGTGTGTGTGTGTGTGTGTGTGTGTGTGTGTGTGTGTGTGTGTGTGTATTTGTGTGTGTGTGTGTGTTTGTGTGTTTCTGGGTTTCTGTGTTTTTCTGTGAGTGTTTGTGTTTGTTTGCTTACGAGTGTCTGAATTTGGACATAAATCAGACTGTTTTCCTGTTAGTCTCAACATCACAAGCACGCTATGGCGTCCCGTATCACCAGTTTGTCGCTAATACCTATTATCCATATGGAATACACATCATATCTGTCTGATTCAGGACTCAGTTGTAGCACGTGTGTTTTTATTATCCCTGCCTACATGTCGGTCTGCTCTCTTCTTTTCTAACCCGTCTTTCTCTTACCATTCCTAGACTTCATATTGTCTTCTTGCTAGCTTCACTCACAATTTCAGCTTCATTGCAGTCTTTATCCTGAACAGCACAATTTTTAGGGTGAATGAAATTTTCAGGGAATCTGTCTATTACTTAATACTCAGAATTACAAAAACAGCCGAACAGTTCTAACAAAGTAAACAGACATGAACTATCCACAATGCAGTTGATTCAATACGCGGAAAAGTTTGACGTAAGTATTTCGCCGATACCTTCCTTGTACTTTTGAATAAAGGTAAGTGAATCCGAGAGTTAACACTTTTTTGATATTTTGACACAGTAACTATTTCTAGCTTTTACCCCTATACCTGAAGTCATAGTTATTTCTCATAGTTACTCAGCTATCATTCGATTTTATTCAGGCTAGGAAGGATATTCACGTGGCAAAGAATTAATGAAAACTAATCTAAATTGTCAAATAAAATAAGTTTGTCCTCAGCTCAATGGAATCTACAGAGGCTAACATTTTATTTACGTATATTGTAGGTCAATAGTTAGTATACACTCTCCAGAGGTACCTCAGAGGGACGCGTCCTTGTGATGGTACCGATGTAACCGGACGGCTAAGCGGTTTGGTCATATGAAGGTCCTTCAGCCACATCCTATCCCCCGAGAGGAGAAGAGTGAACTTATTTTAAGGGGAACCTAAGCATGTAATCCTGCAGCTTCTCATTTCAGAACAGTCTGGGAGACAAAACATTAACCACTACGACGACTTTTCTAGGAATCTCCCAGTAACTGGTCGTGGTTTTGACCTTGTGCGAGTCTACTGTGTCATTTGTGCTTCATTTAGGTTTGTTTCTTCTGTCCCTGAGTAGAGATTCTTTCTTGCCTGAGTTTTCCTACGTAAGTGGTGCTTGTACTGTCGTTAGTTGACGGATGGATTTAGACCGGTTTGTTTGTGTGCTCTGCAATGGGATTTTGTGAATATAGTAAGATACCTGTCACACGTGAGTTAATGTTTATTAAATGTGTTAATAAATGATGTACCGGTACCTTCTAGGTTCTGTGTGTGTGTGTGTGTGTGTGTGTGTGTGTGTGTGTGTGTGTGTGTGTGTGTGTGTGTGTGTGTGTGTGTGTGTGTGTGCGCGCGCGCGCGTTTGTTTGTTTGTTTGTTTGTTTGAATGTGTGTTTAATTTTTAGTTTGTATGTGTGTTTTTGTGCTTTTTTTCTTTTTTCCCCTAACGAGTAAATACTTGCCTTTGGACATATATCTGACTGCAACCCCTGAGAGTCTCAGCAGTTCGTCGCACACCATGGTATCACAAATCACCACTTCGACGCTGTTACCCATCATCTATACTGAAAATGCTTCAGGTCTACCTAATTCATAAATGAGTGTGATAGTACTAGCAAGTGTGATTTTTTGATCATTTCATACCTGCCGGTCTGCTCACTTGTCTTCTAACACGTCTTTGCCTCACCATTCGTGGTAATCATTTTGTCTTCTTCCTATCTTCACCCTGTGTTTTAGGTGCACTACAGTCTGCATTCAAAACAGCACAGTTTGTAGGGAGAATCCAATTCTCAGGTAATCTATCAATTGCATAAATCTCAACCTTACGAAAACAACCGAACAATACAAAGTAAATAGTCATGAAGTATACACAATGCACTTGATCCGGTAAGTGGAAAAGGTTCACGTAACTCTATAGCCGATACATACTTTCTATTTTTCATCAGAGCTTGCTAAGTGAATCAGAGAATTCACACTTTCATTACAGTTTGACAAAATAATTATTTCTTGCTTTTACCCGCACGCCTCAATGTCTTGGTTATTTCTCATATTTATTCAGCTACCATACGATTTTATTCAAGGAATTAAAGATCTTCAGTTGGGAAAAAATTAACGAATCAATCTATCAATCTATTGGCAGCTGCCATAATCCCGTAAGGGGTGGCCATTTGACTCTTAAGTTATTTGTTTCACGGGGTGGGGCAGTAACCCTCCACCAACCCACTTGTTGACATGTAGGGAGCACGTATGGTTTGGTGATATGGTTACCACCCAGCGTTGTAAATGGTTTCTTGGCTTGCAGGATAATCATTTGGCTTGTCAGTAAATGTAAAGCAACCTGTAAAGGAAAGAAAAGCAATAAGAAGTGACCGGAAAGATGGGAGAAGTTGGACGAGAGGAGGGCAGGCATAGAAAAAGAATGATGAAGGCTAAGGAAGAATGCTCATCTAATTTCTAGAGTAAACGTAGTCTGTTCATGGAATCTACGGAGGAAAGAGTTTTATTTACGCATTATTTAGGACAATAGTTCGTTTACATTCTCTAGAGGTGCCTCAGAGGGACGTCTCCAACTTGAAGCACACATATATTGTAGTAGCAAAACGGCCTGGAAATACGTACGCCCTTCAGCCACAACCTATCCCCTGAGAGCAGAGTGAACTGGTTAAGGATGATGACTAAAGATATCAGCTTCTTTGTTCAAAAAAGCATAAGAGTTAAAAAGGGACAGGGACGACGACGACGACGACGACGGGGTTTTCGATGCACCTTCCTATATTTGCTTGTTTCTGTTCGATGTTTTGACCTCGTGAGATAGTGTTCCGTTATTTCTAGTTGGTGTTTTTTCGCCTCTTGCTTCACTGAGTGGACTTCTTGCTTCTCTAAATTTGTGTTTATAGCCCGACTTCGATTGTCGTTAGATAACACCTGGATTTAGAGCGGTTTGTTGGCTTCTTTTGCTCTGTGGACATTTTCAATGTTGTAAGATATCTGCAACATGTGAAGTACTGTTTATTATTTAAGAGTGTCAGGACATGATATATATATTGGGTTGTGTATCTGTGTGTGTGTGTGTGTGTGTGTGTGTGTGTGTGTGTGTGTGTGTGTGTGTGTGTGCGCGCGTGTGTGTGTGTGCGTGTGTGTGTGTGTGTGTTTGTGTGTGTGTGTTTGTTTGTCTGTGTATGTTGTGTGTGTTTGTCTTGTTTGTGTATGAGTGTATGAGTGTGTGAGTGTGTGTGTGTGTGTGTGTGTGTGTGTGTGTGTGTGTGTGTGTGTGTGTGTGTGTGTGTGTGTGTGTGTGTGTGTGTGTGTTTGTCTGTGTATGTTGTGTGTGTTTGCCTTGTGTGTGTGTGTGTGTGTGTGTGTGTGTGTGTGTGTGTGTGTGTGTGTGTGTGTGTGTTTCTGGGTTTCTGGGTTTCTGGGTTTCTCTGTGAGTGTTTGTGTTTGTTTGCTTACGAGTGTCTGAATTTGGACATAAATCTGACTGTTTTCCTGTTAGTCTCAACATCACAAGCACGCTATTGCGTCCCGTATCACCAGTTTGTCGCTAATACCTATTGTCCATACTGAATACACATCATGTCTGTCTCATTCAGGACTCAGTTGTAGCACGTGTGTTTTTATTATCCCTCCCTACATGTCGGTCTGCTCTCTTCTTTTCTAACCCGTCTTTCTCTTACCATTCCTAGACTTCATATTGTCTTCTTGGTAGCTTCACTCACCATTTCAGCTTCATTGCAGTCTTTATCCTGAACAGCACAATTTTTAGGGTGAACGAAATTTTCAGGGAATCTGTCTATTACTTAATACTCAGAATTACAAAAACAGCCGAACAGTTCTAACAAAGTAAACAGACATGAACTATCCACAATGCAGTTGATTCAATACGCGGAAAAGTTTGACGTAAGTATTTCGCCGATACCTTCCTTGTACTTTTGAATAAAGGTAAGTGAATCCGAGAGTTAACACTTTTTTGATATTTTGACACAGTAACTATTTCTAGCTTTTACCCCTATACCTGAAGTCATAGTTATTTCTCATAGTTACTCAGCTATCATTCGATTTTATTCAGGCTAGGAAGGATATTCAGGTGGCAAAGAATTAATGAAGGCTAATCTAAATTGTCCAGTAAAATAAGTTTGTCCTCAGCTTAATGGAATCTAAAGAAGCTAACATTTTATTTACGTATATTGTAGGTCAATAGTTAGTTTACACTCTCCAGAGGTACCTCAGAGGGATGCGTCCTTGTGATGGTACCGATGTAACCGGACGGCTAAGCGGTTTGGTCATATGAAGGTCCTTCAGCCACATCCTATCCCCCGAGAGAAGAGTGAACTTATTTTAAGGGGAACCTAAGCATGTAATCCTGCAGCTTCTTATTTCAGAGCAGTCAGGGAGTCAAAACATTAACCACTACGACGACTTTTCTAGGAATCTCCCAGTAACTGGTCGTGGTTTTGACCTTGTGCGAGTCTACTGTGTCATTTGTGCTTCATTTAGGTTCGTTTCTTCTGTTCCTGAGTAGAGATTCTTTCTTACCTGAGTTTTCCTACGTAAGTGGGGCTGGTACTGTCGTTAGTTGACGGATGGATTTAGACCGGTTTGTTTGTGTGCTCTGTAATGGGATTTTGTGAATATAGTAAGATACCTGTCACACGTGAGTTAATGTTTATTAAATGTGTCAGTAAATGATGTACCGGTACCTACTAGGTTTTACGTGTGTGTGTGTGTGTGTGTGTGTGTGTGTGTGTGTTTGTTTGTGTGTTTGTTTGTGTGTTTGTTTGTGTGTTTGTTTGTGTGTTTGTTTGTGTGTTTGTTTGTGTGTTTGTTTGTGTGTTTTTTTGTGTGTTTGTTTGTTTGTTTTTTTGTTTGTGTGTTTTGTTACGGAACAGAGAAAGATAATTTACACCTTAAATGAGAATACTAATAATCACTACTGTCCCGTAAAGGTCCAGGTTCAAAACAAAGAGTTAGGTAAAATTACAAGTTAAAGTTTAATGCTCAAACTAACAACAAAACATTCAGGACTCATAAGGATAATGTAATGGCAATTAACAGGTTAAATATATGGTTAACTGCAATAGCCTCTATTAACACGAAATTAGCAAGAGGAAATTTACCTACGTCAGCCCTGATAAAATGAAAATACACTTTGTAATGCTTATTTAATGCAAGATAAATTATTACAGATACAAACTATTATTAACACTGGCTGACGAAATGAATTACAAAAACTTTACTAGGCCTAAGAATTAACACCTTACGCTACACAGTACAGGAAAAAATGCAATAACAGTTATACTCAAATTACACAGCTGCTAGATGGTTGGAGACTTCCTGAGCACTCACTAATAACCGTACAGGGGAGGACAGAGATGTGAACAAAATGAGGAGTGGATCTAAGTGGCAATAATGCAGAGACTGAGCTCATTATATAGGGGCCAGCAGAGCTTGATACAACTTATAAGAAGGATGCGCAAATGAAGCCATAGGGGACAAAGAGCTGACAATCCTGCTCTGAACAACAGAAAGGACGACTTACTCTACTATAACGGTAGAAGGGTGGACTGAGGCAGAACACGCTCGTGATCAAACATGCAGCATACTGTGCGTTAAAATTACACAAAGGATGATGAAATCATAGGCTATGCAACACCTCCCCACAAAGAAAAAGAAATTTACAAAGGAAATTTCTTATTACTCTAAAATAATCTGTCTAAAGTCTAGATAAGCAATCTGCAATAACATTTTCTTTCCCCTTGACATGTTGTATGTCTAGTAAATACTCCTGAAGAAGTAGACTCCATCTTGTCAATCTCTGATTTTTATCTTGAAACTTAGAAATTTCAGTGGGTTATGATCGGTATAAATGACTATGGGGTCAAAACCAGAACATAAATAAAATGAAAAATGCTGTAAACCCAAAATCAAGGCCAAAAGCTCTCTCTCAATAGTTGAGTAGTTCTTTTGAGGTGGAGTGAACTTCTTACTGTAATAAGATACAGGGTGTTCAATACCCTGATCATCCTCTTGCAGCAAAACAGCCCCAGCTCCTGTATCACTTGCATCAACAGCCATCTTAAAAGGCTTAGCAAAATTTGGAGTAGCGAGCACTGGCTGACTTAATAGGATAGCTTTAAGTTTGTTGAAAGAGGATTCACAGTTATCGGTCCAGACAAATTTAACTCCCTTTTTCAGTAGGTCTGTAAGTGGTGAGACAAGAATTGAAAAGTTAAGAACAAATCTCCTGTAATAACCTACCATTCCCAAAAATCTTTGCAGCTCTTTCCTACTTTTAGGTCTGGGAAGATCACTTATAACCTGAACCTTAGCTGCTGGTGGTGCAACATGTCCATCACCAATTACGTACCCAAGGTACTGAACTTTAGCTTGACCAAACTCACACTTTGATAAATTAGCTACAAGATTAGCCTGAACCAAACGCTCAAGAAATTTACTGACATGGCATAGGTGATCTTTCCAGTTGTCACTGAAGATTAATACATCATCAATATAAACAACACACCCTGCCAAACCCTCTGTTACAACATTCATGAGCTTCTGAAATGTGGCTGGTGCATTCTTCATACCATATGGCATTACAGAACATGCAAAAGTCTTTCCTAGTGTTACAAAACATGAGATCTCCCTAGCACGTTCAGTCATAGGTACTTGCCAGTATCCCTTTAACAAATCAAACTTACTTATGTACCTAGCCTTTCCGATCTTGTCTTTGCAATCTTCCACGCGAGGGAGAGGGTAAGTGTCTGTTTTGGTTATCTGATTAACACGTCTGTAGTCGATGCAAAGCCGCTGTGACCCACCTGGCTTAGGGACTAGAGTGACAGGAGAACTCCACTCGCTCTGACAGGGCTCAATCATCTTGTGGTCCAACAGGTAGCCAAGCTCCTTCTGGATGAGAGGAACTTTCACTGGGTTCAGACGGTAAGGAGGCAATTTAATTGGCTTTGCGTCTCCAACATCGACATCATGCATCAACACAGTAGTTCTTCCTGGAGTGGCACGGAACACTTGCGGGTACTCCTGCAGTAATGCTGAAAACTCCTGCCTTTCCTCGGGAGGTAGATGAGAAAGCTTAGTCTGGAGATCATTCATGATATCAGGATTCTTCCCCAAACTATCACTCAGGCTCATACTGCATGGGAGAGCTTCACTTGCAGACTCGGGTGGAACAGCTACAGTGCAGACTGGATAATTTTCGTCCCGCATGTGATATAACTTTAGCATGTTGATGTGACTTAGTTGCTTGTTCTTTCTACGATCTGGTGTGGCGATGACATAGTTGACATCACTGAGTTTCTTCTCCACGAAATAAGGACCACTAAACTTGGCTTGAAGAGGTTGCCCATGCACCGGTAGCAGAATCAAAACCTGATCTCCTGGCTGAAAGTGGCGTAACCTGGACTTCTTATCGTACCAAGTCTTCATCTTCTGAGCAGCTCCTAAATTCTCTCTCGCCAGCTGTAAAGCAGTGGACAGCCGTTCTTTGAACTTCATCACATACTCCAGCAGGTTGCTGTCATCTTCCTCCGACAGCCAGCATTCCTTGAGTAGCTTAAGGGGTCCTCTTACTTCATGGCCAAACAGTAGTTCAAAAGGTGAGAAGCCCAGTGATTCATTTGGAGATTCTCTTCCGGCAAATACAACAAATGGAAGACCTTTATCCCAGTCTTTCTGATGTTCCAAAGAGTATTTCTTGAGCATCGATTTGAGTGTTTGATGATATCTCTCCAACGCTCCTTGGGTCTGGGGATGGTAAGCTGAAGACGTGATCTGGGTGATGCCCAACTCTTTCAGAGACTGCTTGAAAACATTTGACATGAAATTACTTCCCCGGTCTGACTATACCTCCTTGGGCAGACCAAACTTTGTGAAGAACCCTAGCATTTCCTTAACCACGTTCTTTGCTGAGATATTTCTAAGTGGAATGGCTTCAGGATAACGAGTAGTATATCAATCAGGGTCAACACATAAGAAAATCCTTAAGAAGTCTTAGAAAGAGGGCCCACAATATCCACCAACACAAGGGTGAAAGGCGCCTCAAAAGGAGGAATGGGAACTAGAGGTGCAACCTTTTTGGTCTGATTACACTTCCCCACAACTTGACAGGTGTGACAAGACTTACAATACCAGGAAACGTCCCTGAAGATACCTGGCCAGTAGAAGTGTTTCAAAATGCGTGCAACAGTCTTCCTCACTCCAAGGTGTCCTGCCAAACTGGAATCATGAGCCAATCTAATGATATCCTGCCTACAGACACGAGGGATGACAACTTGATGTACAACCTCCCATTCACAGTCGGCTGATGCTGTTGGGGGTCTCCACTTCCTCATAAGTACTCCTGACTTTACATAATAACAAGTAGAAGCACCGGCTGACTCTTCTTCACTGTAAGCAGAGTTAGCTAGACCTTTCAACTCAGGGTCAGCAACCTGCAACTCAACCAACTCTTGAAGAGACAAATTATCAACACTACGGGGTACTGCCTCATCTGATGAGTGGTCCAAATTAGCAAGACAAGTGTCAGCTAGGATAACATCATCATCATCATTATCCTCTAAATCACCAGTAACTTTAGACTTAGCCCTAGTGACAGCACATGTAGGGAACACATCAGGGACATCACAATCCCGGGTCGCACCCACTGGTTCACTAGACAACTGAGGAGCTGGACACACTTGACTTCCACCAATATCATTTCCAAGTAAGAAAGTTACACCTGACATTGGGAGTGTCTCAACCAACCCAACCATAACGGAACCATTAACAAAACCAGACTCTAAATTCACTCTGCACAGAGGGACAGAGAAGTAATTATTCCCTACACCTTGTAAGATTAGTTTCATCAGAGGAATTAACATTAGAGCCTAGAACACTGGTCAGCATAAGGGATTGGCAAGCACCTGTATCACGATATATTTTAACTGATTTCCTGTCATTACTGTCCAGAGGACTGACAAAACCATCAGACAGGAAATTAGCACATGAACTCTTGAGAGTGTCACCCACGTTACTGCTCAAAAGAGGAGCTCCATCATAAGAATTTAAGTTACCCCTCAAAGCAGGTTCAGTTAACTCAGTTAAAGAATTCTGGGAACTCTCAAGAGTGGACACTAGACCAATTGACTGAATATTTAAAGACTCCTTTTTGTTCACATCACGCTGTCTCCTGAAACATTTCTCCGTAGTATGACCAAGCTTACTACAATAAGTACTTTTACTTTTCTGAAATCTAGAGGTGGAGCTGGTATTTACTTTCTGGGAAACATCATCTTTATTCTCTTTCCTGTTACCTGTACTCTGAGTAGAGGCAACGTACTTACTCTCAGCTTTCCCTTTTTCTCTAGAATATCTCTTGTGAGTGAGAACATATTCATCAGCTAAAACTGCAGCATCAGACAAATTATCTATTCTTTTCTTATCAAGATATAGGCTTACATCTTTATAAATACACCGTTTGAAGTCCTCCAGGAAAATCATCTGCTTAAATTTACCAAAATCAGAATCCACATTCTTAGAATTTAACCACTGCTCTAACAGATCTTCTTTGATTTTGGCATACTCAACATGGGATTGCTTATCTTGCTTGTAAGTTGTCCTAAATTTTACTCTATAAGCTTCAGGAACAAGCTCATAGGCCTTAAGAATCAAGCTCTTAACTACATCATAATTATCAGATTGATCCTGAGGCAAAGATGCATAAGTTACTTGAGCTTTACCGGTGAGAACAGTTTGAAGGAGTACTGGCCAATACTTTTTGGTCCAATTAAAACCTGTAGCTACCCTCTTAAACAACTGAAAATACTTTGTTAAATCAGATTCATTAAAAGGAGGGACAAGTTTAACATTTTTAACCACATCAGAATCATCAGAGCTAGATGATCCAGTTCCACCTTGTTTCATGCGATACTCATGGTCTGCCTGAATCCTAGCAATTTCAACTTGTGCCTCAGCCTCCTTAGAACGGGCCTGAAATTCAGCCTCCTTAGCACGAGACTCCGCCTCCTTAGCCTGAGCCTCCTGCAGGGCTAGCTGTAACTTAGCTAATTCAATCTGCGTTTGCTCATTGGGAGGAGTTACATTAAACAAGCTTTCATTAATCATGTCAACAATTTGATCTTTAGAATGATGAGAGCGAACAGCAATTCCCAATTGTTGAGCAACAAGCTAAAGTTCATTCTTTGTTCTGTTTTCTACATCACACACTGTTTGCACATTTAACAAAAAATCTTTGGCTTCATCAAGTGTAGTAATAGTAGACATCATGAATAAGTAACAGACACAAAATATCAAGCAATATCCTTATGATATTATCCTGAATATCCTGATGAGAGCTCGCCAAATTTATGTTACGGAACAGAGAAAGATAATGTACACCTTAAGTGAGAATACTAATAATCACTACTGTCCCGTAAAGGTCCAGGTTCAAAACAAAGAGTTAGGTAAAATTACAAGTTAAAGTATAATGCTCAAACTAACAACAAAACATTCAGAACTCATAAGGATAATGTAATGGCAAAAAACAGGTTAAATATATGGTTAACTGCACTAGCCTCTATTAACACGAAATTAGCAAGAGGAAATTTACCTAAGTCAGCCCTGATAACATGAAAATACACTAGGTAATGCTCAATTAATGCAAGATAAATTATTACAGATACAAACTATTATTAACACTGGCTGACAAAATGAATTACAAAAACTTTACTAGGCCTAAGAATTAATACCTTACGCTACACAGTACAAGAAAAAATGCAATAACAGTTATACTCAAATTACACAGCTGCTAGTTGGTTGGAGACTTCCTGAGCACTCACAATAATAACCGTACAGGGGAGGACAGAGATGTGAACAAAATGAGGAGTGGATCTAAGTGGCAATAATGCAGAGACTGAGCTCATTATATAGGGGCCAGCAGAACTTGATACAACTTGTAAGAAGGACGCGCAAATGAAGGCATAGGGGACAAAGAGCTGACAATCCTGCTCTGAACAACAGAAAGGACGACTTACTCTACTATAATAGTAGAAGGGGGGGACTGAGGCAGAACACGCTCGTGATCAAACATGCAGCATACTGTGCGTTAAAATTACACAAAGGATGATGAAATCATAGGCTATGCAACACCTCCCCACAAAGAAAAAGAAATTTACAAAGGAAATTTCTTATTACTCTAAAATAATCTGTCTAAAGTCTAGATAAGCAATCTGCAATAACATTTTCTTTCCCCTTGACATGTTGTATGTCTAATAAATACTCCTGAAGAAGTAGACTCCATCTTCTCAATCTCTGATTTTTATCTTGAAACTTACTAAGGAATTTCAGTGGGTTATGATCGGTATAAATGACTATGGGGTCAAAACCAGAACACAAATAAAATGAAAAATGCTGTAAACCCAAAATCAAGGCCAAAAGCTCTTTCTCAATAGTTGAGTAGTTCTTTTGAGGTGGAGTGAACTTCTTACTGTAATAAGATACAGGGTGTTCAATACCCTGATCATCCTCTTGCAGCAAAACAGCCCCAGCTCCTGTATCACTTGCATCAACAGCCATCTTAAAAGGCTTAGCAAAATTTGGAGTAGCGAGCACTGGCTGACTTAATAGGATAGCTTTAAGTTTGTTGAAAGAGGATTCACAGTTATCGGTCCAGACAAATTTAACTCCCTTTTTCAGTAGGTCTGTAAGTGGTGAGACAAGAATTGAAAAGTTAAGAACAAATCTCCTGTAATAACCTACCATTCCCAAAAATCTTTGCAGCTCTTTCCTACTTTTAGGTCTGGGAAGATCACTTATAACCTGAACCTTAGCTCCTGGTGGTGCAACATGTCCATCACCAATTACGTACCCAAGGTACTGAACTTTAGTTTGACCAAACTCACACTTTGATAAATTAGCTACAAGATTAGCCTGAACCAAACGCTCAAGAAATTTACTGACATGGCATAGGTGATCTTTCCAGTTGTCACTGAAGATTAATACATCATCAATATAAACAACACACCCTGCCAAACCCTCTGTTACAACATTCATGAGCTTCTGAAATGTGGCTGGTGCATTCTTCATACCATATGGCATTACAGAACATGCAAAAGTCTTTCCTAGTGTTACAAAACATGAGATCTCCCTAGCACGTTCAGTCATAGGTACTTGCCAGTATCCCTTTAACAAATCAAACTTACTTATGTACCTAGCCTTTCCGATCTTGTCTTTGCAATCTTCCACGCGAGGGAGAGGGTAAGTGTCTGTTTTGGTTATCTGATTAACACGTCTGTAGTCGATGCAAAGCCGCTGTGACCCACCTGGCTTAGGGACTAGAGTGACAGGAGAACTCCACTCGCTCTGACAGGGCTCAATCATCTTGTGGTCCAACAGGTAGCCAAGCTCCTTCTGGATGAGAGGAACTTTCACTGGGTTCAGACGGTAAGGAGGCAATTTAATTGGCTTTGCGTCTCCAACATCGACATCATGCATCAACACAGTAGTTCTTCCTGGAGTGGCACGGAACACTTGCGGGTACTCCTGCAGTAATGCTGAAAACTCCTGCCTTTCCTCGGGAGGTAGATGAGAAAGCTTAGTCTGGAGATCATTCATGATATCAGGATTCTTCCCCAAACTATCACTCAGGCTCATACTGCATGGGAGAGCTTCACTTGCAGACTCGGGTGGAACAGCTACAGTGCAGACTGGATAATTTTCGTCCCGCATGTGATATAACTTTAGCATGTTGATGTGACTTAGTTGCTTGTTCTTTCTACGATCTGGTGTGGCGATGACATAGTTGACATCACTGAGTTTCTTCTCCACGAAATAAGGACCACTAAACTTGGCTTGAAGAGGTTGCCCATGCACCGGTAGCAGAATCAAAACCTGATCTCCTGGCTGAAAGTGGCGTAACCTGGACTTCTTATCGTACCAAGTCTTCATCTTCTGAGCAGCTCCTAAATTCTCTCTCGCCAGCTGTAAAGCAGTGGACAGCCGTTCTTTGAACTTCATCACATACTCCAGCAGGTTGCTGTCATCTTCCTCCGACAGCCAGCATTCCTTGAGTAGCTTAAGGGGTCCTCTTACTTCATGGCCAAACAGTAGTTCAAAAGGTGAGAAGCCCAGTGATTCATTTGGAGATTCTCTTCCGGCAAATACAACAAATGGAAGACCTTTATCCCAGTCTTTCTGATGTTCCAAAGAGTATTTCTTGAGCATCGATTTGAGTGTTTGATGATATCTCTCCAACGCTCCTTGGGTCTGGGGATGGTAAGCTGAAGACGTGATCTGGGTGATGCCCAACTCTTTCAGAGACTGCTTGAAAACATTTGACATGAAATTACTTCCCCGGTCTGACTATACCTCCTTGGGCAGACCAAACTTTGTGAAGAACCCTAGCATTTCCTTAACCACGTTCTTTGCTGAGATATTTCTAAGTGGAATGGCTTCAGGATAACGAGTAGTATATCAATCAGGGTCAACACATAAGAAAATCCTTAAGAAGTCTTAGGAAGAGGGCCCACAATATCCACCAACACAAGGGTGAAAGGCGCCTCAAAAGGAGGAATGGGAACTAGAGGTGCAACCTTTTTGGTCTGATTACACTTCCCCACAACTTGACAGGTGTGACAAGACTTACAATACCAGGAAACGTCCCTGAAGATACCTGGCCAGTAGAAGTGTTTCAAAATGCGTGCAACAGTCTTCCTCACTCCAAGGTGTCCTGCCAAACTGGAATCATGAGCCAATCTAATGATATCCTGCCTACAGACACGAGGGATGACAACTTGATGTACAACCTCCCATTCACAGTCGGCTGATGCTGTTGGGGGTCTCCACTTCCTCATAAGTACTCCTGACTTTACATAATAACAAGTAGAAGCACCGGCTGACTCTTCTTCACTGTAAGCAGAGTTAGCTAGACCTTTCAACTCAGGGTCAGCAACCTGCAACTCAACCAACTCTTGAAGAGACAAATTATCAACACTACGGGGTACTGCCTCATCTGATGAGTGGTCCAAATTAGCAAGACAAGTGTCAGCTAGGATAACATCATCATCATCATTATCCTCTAAATCACCAGTAACTTTAGACTTAGCCCTAGTGACAGCACATGTAGGGAACACATCAGGGACATCACAATCCCGGGTCGCACCCACTGGTTCACTAGACAACTGAGGAGCTGGACACACTTGACTTCCACCAATATCATTTCCAAGTAAGAAAGTTACACCTGACATTGGGAGTGTCTCAACCAACCCAACCATAACGGAACCATTAACAAAACCAGACTCTAAATTCACTCTGCACAGAGGGACAGAGAAGTAATTATTCCCTACACCTTGTAAGATTAGTTTCATCAGAGGAATTAACATTAGAGCCTAGAACACTGGTCAGCATAAGGGATTGGCAAGCACCTGTATCACGATATATTTTAACTGATTTCCTGTCATTACTGTCCAGAGGACTGACAAAACCATCAGACAGGAAATTAGCACATGAACTCTTGAGAGTGTCACCCACGTTACTGCTCAAAAGAGGAGCTCCATCATAAGAATTTAAGTTACCCCTCAAAGCAGGTTCAGTTAACTCAGTTAAAGAATTCTGGGAACTCTCAAGAGTGGACACTAGACCAATTGACTGAATATTTAAAGACTCCTTTTTGTTCACATCACGCTGTCTCCTGAAACATTTCTCCGTAGTATGACCAAGCTTACTACAATAAGTACTTTTACTTTTCTGAAATCTAGAGGTGGAGCTGGTATTTACTTTCTGGGAAACATCATCTTTATTCTCTTTCCTGTTACCTGTACTCTGAGTAGAGGCAACGTACTTACTCTCAGCTTTCCCTTTTTCTCTAGAATATCTCTTGTGAGTGAGAACATATTCATCAGCTAAAACTGCAGCATCAGACAAATTATCTATTCTTTTCTTATCAAGATATAGGCTTACATCTTTATAAATACACCGTTTGAAGTCCTCCAGGAAAATCATCTGCTTAAATTTACCAAAATCAGAATCCACATTCTTAGAATTTAACCACTGCTCTAACAGATCTTCTTTGATTTTGGCATACTCAACATGGGATTGCTTATCTTGCTTGTAAGTTGTCCTAAATTTTACTCTATAAGCTTCAGGAACAAGCTCATAGGCCTTAAGAATCAAGCTCTTAACTACATCATAATTATCAGATTGATCCTGAGGCAAAGATGCATAAGTTACTTGAGCTTTACCGGTGAGAACAGTTTGAAGGAGTACTGGCCAATACTTTTGGTCCAATTAAAACCTGTAGCTACCCTCTTAAACAACTGAAAATACTTTGTTAAATCAGATTCATTAAAAGGAGGGACAAGTTTAACATTTTTAACCACATCAGAATCATCAGAGCTAGATGATCCAGTTCCACCTTGTTTCATGCGATACTCATGGTCTGCCTGAATCCTAGCAATTTCAACTTGTGCCTCAGCCTCCTTAGAACGGGCCTGAAATTCAGCCTCCTTAGCACGAGACTCCGCCTCCTTAGCCTGAGCCTCCTGCAGGGCTAGCTGTAACTTAGCTAATTCAATCTGCGTTTGCTCATTGGGAGGAGTTACATTAAACAAGCTTTCATTAATCATGTCAACAATTTGATCTTTAGAATGATGAGAGCGAACAGCAATTCCCAATTGTTGAGCAACAAGCTAAAGTTCATTCTTTGTTCTGTTTTCTACATCACACACTGTTTGCACATTTGACAAAAAATCTTTGGCTTCATCAAGTGTAGTAATAGTAGACATCATGAATAAGTAACAGACACAAAATATCAAGCAATATCCTTATGATATTATCCTGAATATCCTGATGAGAGCTCGCCAAATTTATGTTACGGAACAGAGAAAGATAATGTACACCTTAAGTGAGAATACTAATAATCACTACTGTCCCGTAAAGGTCCAGGTTCAAAACAAAGAGTTAGGTAAAATTACAAGTTAAAGTATAATGCTCAAACTAACAACAAAACATTCAGAACTCATAAGGATAATGTAATGGCAAAAAACAGGTTAAATATATGGTTAACTGCACTAGCCTCTATTAACACGAAATTAGCAAGAGGAAATTTACCTAAGTCAGCCCTGATAACATGAAAATACACTAGGTAATGCTCAATTAATGCAAGATAAATTATTACAGATACAAACTATTATTAACACTGGCTGACAAAATGAATTACAAAAACTTTACTAGGCCTAAGAATTAATACCTTACGCTACACAGTACAAGAAAAAATGCAATAACAGTTATACTCAAATTACACAGCTGCTAGTTGGTTGGAGACTTCCTGAGCACTCACAATAATAACCGTACAGGGGAGGACAGAGATGTGAACAAAATGAGGAGTGGATCTAAGTGGCAATAATGCAGAGACTGAGCTCATTATATAGGGGCCAGCAGAACTTGATACAACTTGTAAGAAGGACGCGCAAATGAAGCCATAGGGGACAAAGAGCTGACAATCCTGCTCTGAACAACAGAAAGGACGACTTACTCTACTATAATAGTAGAAGGGGGGGACTGAGGCAGAACACGCTCGTGATCAAACATGCAGCATACTGTGCGTTAAAATTACACAAAGGATGATGAAATCATAGGCTATGCAACACCTCCCCACAAAGAAAAAGAAATTTACAAAGGAAATTTCTTATTACTCTAAAATAATCTGTCTAAAGTCTAGATAAGCAATCTGCAATAACATTTTCTTTCCCCTTGACATGTTGTATGTCTAATAAATACTCCTGAAAAAGTAGACTCCATCTTGTCAATCTCTGATTTTTATCTTGAAACTTACTAAGGAATTTCAGTGGGTTATGATCGGTATAAATGACTATGGGGTCAAAACCAGAACACAAATAAAATGAAAAATGCTGTAAACCCAAAATCAAGGCCAAAAGCTCTTTCTCAATAGTTGAGTAGTTCTTTTGAGGTGGAGTGAACTTCTTACTGTAATAAGATACAGGGTGTTCAATACCCTGATCATCCTCTTGCAGCAAAACAGCCCCAGCTCCTGTATCACTTGCATCAACAGCCATCTTAAAAGGCTTAGCAAAATTTGGAGTAGCGAGCACTGGCTGACTTAATAGGATAGCTTTAAGTTTGTTGAAAGAGGATTCACAGTTATCGGTCCAGACAAATTTAACTCCCTTTTTCAGTAGGTCTGTAAGTGGTGAGACAAGAATTGAAAAGTTAAGAACAAATCTCCTGTAATAACCTACCATTCCCAAAAATCTTTGCAGCTCTTTCCTACTTTTAGGTCTGGGAAGATCACTTATAACCTGAACCTTAGCTCCTGGTGGTGCAACATGTCCATCACCAATTACGTACCCAAGGTACTGAACTTTAGCTTGACCAAACTCACACTTTGATAAATTAGCTACAAGATTAGCCTGAACCAAACGCTCAAGAAATTTACTGACATGGCATAGGTGATCTTTCCAGTTGTCACTGAAGATTAATACATCATCAATATAAACAACACACCCTGCCAAACCCTCTGTTACAACATTCATGAGCTTCTGAAATGTGGCTGGTGCATTCTTCATACCATATGGCATTACAGAACATGCAAAAGTCTTTCCTAGTGTTACAAAACATGAGATCTCCCTAGCACGTTCAGTCATAGGTACTTGCCAGTATCCCTTTAACAAATCAAACTTACTTATGTACCTAGCCTTTCCGATCTTGTCTTTGCAATCTTCCACGCGAGGGAGAGGGTAAGTGTCTGTTTTGGTTATCTGATTAACACGTCTGTAGTCGATGCAAAGCCGCTGTGACCCACCTGGCTTAGGGACTAGAGTGACAGGAGAACTCCACTCGCTCTGACAGGGCTCAATCATCTTGTGGTCCAACAGGTAGCCAAGCTCCTTCTGGATGAGAGGAACTTTCACTGGGTTCAGACGGTAAGGAGGCAATTTAATTGGCTTTGCGTCTCCAACATCGACATCATGCATCAACACAGTAGTTCTTCCTGGAGTGGCACGGAACACTTGCGGGTACTCCTGCAGTAATGCTGAAAACTCCTGCCTTTCCTCGGGAGGTAGATGAAAAAGCTTAGTCTGGAGATCATTCATGATAACAGGATTCTTCCCCAAACTATCACTCAGGCTCATACTGCATGGGAGAGCTTCACTTGCAGACTCGGGTGGAACAGCTACAGTGCAGACTGGATTATTTTCGTCCCGCCTGTGATATAACTTTAGCATGTTGATGTGACTTAGTTGCTTGTTCTTTCTACGATCTGGTGTGGCGATGACATAGTTGACATCACTGAGTTTCTTCTCCACGAAATAAGGACCACTAAACTTGGCTTGAAGAGGTTGCCCATGCACCGGTAGCAGAATCAAAACCTGATCTCCTGGCTGAAAGTGGCGTAACCTGGACTTCTTATCGTACCAAGTCTTCATCTTCTCCTGAGCAGCTCCTAAATTCTCTCTCGCCAGCTGTAAAGCAGTGGACAGCCGTTCTTTGAACTTCATCACATACTCCAGCAGGTTGCTGTCATCTTCCTCCGACAGCCAGCATTCCTTGAGTAGCTTAAGGGGTCCTCTTACTTCATGGCCAAACAGTAGTTCAAAAGGTGAGAAGCCCAGTGATTCATTTGGAGATTCTCTTCCGGCAAATACAACAAATGGAAGACCTTTATCCCAGTCTTTCTGATGTTCCAAAGAGTATTTCTTGAGCATCGATTTGAGTGTTTGATGATATCTCTCCAACGCTCCTTGGGTCTGGGGATGGTAAGCTGAAGACGTGATCTGGGTGATGCCCAACTCTTTCAGAGACTGCTTGAAAACATTTGACATGAAATTACTTCCCCGGTCTGACTGTGCCTCCTTGGGCAGACCAAACTTTGTGAAGAACCCTAGCATATCCTTAACCACGTTCTTTGCTGAGATATTTCTAAGTGGAATGGCTTCAGGATAACGAGTAGTATATCAATCAGGGTCAACACATAAGAAAATCCTTAAGAAGTCTTAGGAAGAGGGCCCACAATATCCACCAACACAAGGGTGAAAGGCGCCTCAAAAGGAGGAATGGGAACTAGAGGTGCAAGCTTTTCGGTCTGATTACACTTCCCCACAACTTGACAGGTGTGACAAGACTTACAATACCAGGAAACATCCCTGAAGATACCTGGCCAGTAGAAGTGTTTCAAAATGCGTGCAACAGTCTTCCTCACTCCAAGGTGTCCTGCCAAACTGGAATCATGAGCCAATCTAATGATATCCTGCCTACAAACACGAGGGATGACAACTTGATGTACAACCTCCCATTCACAGTTGGCTGATGCTGTTGGGGGTCTCCACTTCCTCATAAGTACTCCTGACTTTACATAATAACAAGTAGAAGCACCGGCTGACTCTTCTTCACTGTAAGCAGAGTTAGTTAGACCTTTCAACTCAGGGTCAGCAACCTGCAACTCAACCAACTCTTGAAGAGACAAATTATCAACACTACGGGGTACTGAATCATCTGGTGAGTGGTCCAAATTAGCAAGAAAAGTGTCAGCTAGGATAACATCATCATCATCATTATCCTCTAAATCACCAGTAACTTTAGACTTAGCCCTAGTGACAGCACATGCAGGGACCACATCAGGGACATCACAATCCCGGGTCGCAGCCACTGGTTCACTAGACAACTGAGGAGCTGGACACACTTGACTTCCACCAATATCATTTCCAAGTAAGAAAGTTACACCTGACATTGGGAGTGTCTCAACCAACCCAACCATAACGGAACCATTAACAAAACTAGACTCTAAATTCACTCTGCACAGAGGGACAGAGAAGTAATTATTCCCTACACCTTGTAAGATTACAGTTTCATCAGAGGAATTAACATTAGAGCCTAGAACACTGGTCAGCATAAGGGATTGGCAAGCACCTGTATCACGATATATTTTAACTGATTTCCTGTCATTACTGTCCAGAGGACTGACAAAACCATCAGACAGGAAATTAGCACATGAACTCTTGAGAGTGTCACCCACGTTACTGCTCAAAAGAGGAGCTCCATCATAAGAATTTAAGTTACCCCTCAAAGCAGGTTCAGTTAACTCTGTTAAAGAATTCTGGGAACTCTCAAGAGTGGACACTAGACCAATTGACTGAATATTTAAAGACTCCTTTTTGTTCACATCACGCTGTCTCCTGAAACATTTCTCCGTAGTATGACCAAGCTTACTACAATAAGTACATTTACTTTTCTGAAATCTAGAGGTGGAGCTGGTATTTACTTCCTGAGAAACATCATCTTTATTCTCTTTCCTGTTACCTGTACTCTGAGTAGAGGCAACGTACTTACTCTCAGCTTTCCCTTTTTCTCTAGAATATCTCTTGTGAGTGAGAACATATTCATCAGCTAAAACTGCAGCATCAGACAAGTTATCTATTCTTTTCTCATCAAGATATAGGCTTACATCTTTATAAATACACCGTATGAAGTCCTCCAGCAAAATCATCTGCTTAAATTTACCAAAATCAGAATCCACATTCTTAGAATTTAACCACTGCTCTAACAGATCTTCTTTGATTTTGGCATACTCAACATGGGATTGCTTATCTTCCTTGTAAGTTGTCCTAAATTTTACTCTATAAGCTTCAGGAACAAGCTCATAGGCCTTAAGAATCAAGCTCTTAACTACATCATAATAATCAGATTGATCCTGAGGCAAAGAGCATAAGTTACTTGAGCTTTACCGGTGAGAACAGTTTGAAGGAGTACTGGCCAATACTTTTTGGGCCAATTAAAACCTGTAGCTACCCTCTTAAACAACTGAAAATACTTTGTTAAATCAGATTCATTAAAAGGAGGGACAAGTTTAACATTTTTAACCACATCAAAATCATCAGAGCTAGATGATCCAGTTCCACCTTGTTTCATGCGATACTCATGGTCTGCCTGAATCCTAGCAATTTCAACTTGTGCCTCAGCCTCCTTAGAACGGGCCTGAAATTCAGCCTCCTTAGCACGAGACTCCGCCTCCTTAGCCTGAGCCTCCTGCAGGGCTAGCTGTAACTTAGCTAATTCAATCTGCGTTTGCTCATTGGGAGGAGTTACATTAAACAAGCTTTCATTAATCATGTCAACAATTTGATCTTTAGAATGATGAGAGCGAACAGCAATTCCCAATTGTTGAGCAACAAGCTTAAGTTCATTCTTTGTTCTGTTTTCTACATCACACACTGTTTGCACATTTGACAAAAAATCTTTGGCTTCATCAAGTGTAGTAATAGTACACATCATGAATAAGTAACAGACACAAAATATCAAGCAATATCCTTATGATATTATCCTGAATATCCTGATGAGAGGTCGCCAAATTTATGTTACGGAACAGAGAAAGATAATGTACACCTTAAGTGAGAATACTAATAATCACTACTGTCCCGTAAAGGTCCAGGTTCAAAACAAAGAGTTAGGTAAAATTACAAGTTAAATTATAATGCTCAAACTAACAACAAAACATTCAGAACTCATAAGGATAATGTAATGGCAAAAAACAGGTTAAATATATGGTTAACTGCACTAGCCTCTATTAACACGAAATTAGCAAGAGGAAATTTACCTAAGTCAGCCCTGATAACATGAAAATACACTGGGTAATGCTCAGTTAATGCAAGATAAATTATTACAGATACAAACTATTATTAACACTGGCTGACAAAATGAATTACAAAAACTTTACTAGGCCTAAGAATTAACACCTTACGCTACACAGTACAAGAAAAAATGCAATAACAGTTATACTCAAATTACACAGCTGCTAGATGGTTGGAGACTTCCTGAGCACTCACAATAATAATAACCGTACAGGGGAGGACAGAGATGTGAACAAAATGAGGAGTGGATTTAAGTGGCAATAATGCAGAGACTGATCTCATTATATAGGGGCCAGCAGAGCTTGATACAACTTGTAAGAAGGATGCGCAAATGAAGGCATAGGGAACAAAGAGCTGACAATCCTGCTCTGAACAACAGAAAGGACGACTTACTCTACTATAACGGTAGAAGGGGGGAACTGAGGCAGAACACTCTCGTGATCAAACATGAAGCATACTGTGCGTTAAAATTACACAAAGGATGATGAAATCATAGGCTATGCAACAGTGTGTGTGTGTGTTTGTTTGAATGTGAGTGTTTAATTTTTAGTTTGTATGTGTGTTTTTGTGCTTTTTTTCTTTTTTCCCCTAACGAGTAAATACTTGCCTTTGGACATATATCTGACTGTAAACCCTGAGAGTCTCAGCAGTTCGTCACACACCATGGTATGACAAATCACCACTTCGACGCTGTTACCCATCATCTATACTGAAAATGCTTCAGGTCTACCTAATTCATAAGTGAGTGTGATAGTACTAGCAAGTGTGATTTTTTGATCATTTCATACCTGCCGGTCTGCTCACTTGTCTTCTAACACGTCTTTGCCTCACTATTCGTGGTAATCATTTTCTCTTCTTCCTACCTTCACCCTGTGTTTCAGGTACACTACAGTCTGCATCCAAAACAGCACAGTTTGTAGGGAGAATCCAATTCTCAGGTAATCTGTCAATTGCATAAATCTCAACCTTACGAAAACAACCGAACAATACAAAGTAAATAGACATGAAGTATACACAATGCACTTGATCCGGTAAGTGGAAAAGGTTCACGTAACTCTATAGCCGATACATACGTTGCATTTTTCAACAAAGCTTGCTAAGTGAATCAGAGAATTCACACTTTCATTATATTTTGACATAATTTTTTCTTGCTTTTACCCGCACGCCTCAATGTCTTGGTTATTTCTCATATTTACTCAGCTACCATACGATTTTATTCAAGGAATTAAAGATCTTCAGGTGGGAAAAAATTAACGAATCAATCTATCAATCTATTGCCAGCTGCCATAATCCCGTAAGGGGTGGCTATTTGACTTTAAGTTATTTGTTTTACGGGGTGGGGCAGTAACCCTCCACCAACCCACTTGTTGACATGAAGGGAGCACGTATGGTTTGGTGATATGGTTACCACCCAGCGTTGTAAATGGTTTCTTGGCTTGCAGGAAATCATTTCTCTTGTCAGTAAATGTAAAGCAACCTGTAAATGAAAGAAAAGCAATAAGAAGTGACCGGAAAGATGGGAGAAGTAGGAGGAGAGGAGGGCAGGCACAGAAAAAGAATGATGAAGGCTAAGGAAGAATGCTCATCTAATTTCTAGAGTAAACGAAGTCTGTCAATGGAATCTACTTAGGAAAGAGTTTTATTTACGCATAATTTAGGACAATAGTTCGTTTACATTCTCTAGAGGTGCCTCAGAGGGACGTCTCCAACTTAAAGCACACATATAATGTAGCAGCAAATCGGCCTGGTAATATGTACGCCCTTCAGCCACAACCTATCCCCTGAGAGCAGAGTAAACTGGTTAAGGATGATGACTAAAGATATCAGCTTCTTTGTTCAAAAAAGCATGGGAGTTAAAAAGGGACGACGACGACGACGATGACGACGACGACGACGGGCTTTTCGATGCACCTTCCTGTATTTGCTTGTCTCTGTTCGATGTTTTGACCTCGTGATATAGTGTCCCGTTATTTCTGGTTCATGTTTTCTCGCCTCTTGCTTCACTGAGTGGACTTCTTGCTTCTCTAAATTTGTGTTTATAGCCCGACTTCGATTGTCGTTAGATAACACCTGCATTTAGAGTGGTTTGTTGGCTTCTTTTGCTCTGTGGACATTTTCATTGTTATAAGATATCTGCAACACGTGAAGTACTGTTTCTTATTTAAGAGTGTCAGGACATGATATATATATTGGGTTGAGTATCTGTGTGTGTGCGTGTTTGTGTGTGTGTGTGTTTGTGTGTGTGTGTTTGTTTGTCTATGCATGTTGTGTGTGTTTGACTTATTTGTGTATGTGTGTGTGAGTGTGTGTGTGTGTGTGAGTGTGTGTGTGTGTGTGTGAGTGTGTTTGTGTGTGTGTGAGTGTGTGTGTGTGTGTGTGTGTGTGTGTGTGTGTGTGTGTGTGTGTGTGTATGTGTGTGTGTTTCTGGGTTTCTGCGTTTTTCTGCGAGTGTTTGTGTTTGTTTGCTTACGAGTGTCTGAATTTGTACATAAATCTGTCTGTTTTCCTGTTAGTCTCAACATCAGAAGCACGCCATGGCGTCCCGTATCACCAGTTTGTCGCTAATACCTATTGTCCATACTGAATACACATCATGTCTGTCTCATTCAGGACTCAGTTGTAGCACATGTGTTTTTATTATCCCTGCCTACATGTCGGTCTGCTCTCTTATTTTCTAATCCGTCTTTCTCTTACCATTCCTAGACTTCATATTGTCTTCTTGCTTGCTTCACTCACAATTTCAGCTTCATTGCAGTCTTTATCCTGAACAGCACAATTTTTAAGGTGAATGAAATTTTCAGGGAATCTGTCTATTACTTAATACACAGAATTACAAAAACAGCCGAACAGTTCTAAACGTAAACAGACATGAACTATCCACAATGCAGTTTATTTAATACGTGGAAAAGTTTGACGTAAGTATTTCGCCGATACCTTCCTTGTACTTTTGAATAAAGGTAAGTGAATCCGAGAGTTAACACTTTTTTGATATTTTGACACAGTAACTCTTTCTAGCTTTTACCCCTATACCTGAAGTCATAGTTATTTCTCATAGTTACTCAGCTATCATTAGATTTTATTCAGGCTAGGACGGATATTCACGTGGCAAAGAATTAATGAAGGCTAATCTAAATTGTCCAGTAAAATAAGTTTGTACTCAGCTCAATGGAATCTACAGAAGCTAACATTTTAATTACGTATATTGTAGGTCAATAGTTAGTTTACACTCTCCAGAGGTACCTCAGAGTGACGCGTCCTTGTGATGGTACCGATGTAACCGGACGGCTAAGCGGTTTGGTCATATGAAGGTCCTTCAGCCACATCCTATCCCCCGAGAGGAGAAGAGTGAACTTATTTTAAGGGGAACCTAAGCATGTAATCCTGCAGCTTCTTATTTCAGAACAGTCTGGGAGTCAAAACATTAACCACTACGACGACTTTTCTAGGAATCTCCTAGTAACAGGTCGTGGTTTTGACCTTGTGCGAGTCTACTGTGTCATTTCTGCTTCATTTAGGTTCGTTTCTTCTGTCCCTGAGTAGAAATTCTTTCTTACCTGAGTTTTCCTACGTAAGTGGGGCTGGTACTGTCGTTAGTTGACGGGACTTTTATGCATGGTCGTGGAGAGTGAGGTTGTGTGCTGCTGACCTCTCCTCTAGCTTTCTAGGGCTGCCTCACCGGCAAATAGCTTTTTTTTTTCACCCTTCTGGTGTGCGTTAGGCTAGCTAGTTTCTCACTTTCCTCCCCTTCCTGTTAGTTTGGAACAGTAGGTGTCTGTTCCTGTGTACTGAGATTACCTTTGCTTGCTGCCCACGGAGGGTCCCCCCCACTGATCGCTCTGGGGCGTGAATTAACACGGTCGGGCCTCCCTGGAGTGGTTTGAGAGGGCAATTTCAGCCTTAGGTGTTTGGTCCCGGTGTGTTTTGTCCCTTGCTCGTTTTCGTCCTTCTTCCCACTTCCCCCGTTAGGGGGGGGTTACTATGTCGGACGCCCCTGCCGCCTCCCCCCCCTTCAGGGGGGGAGGTGGTCCTGACGAACCTAGGACTGTACCACGGACTGACCGCCCACTGACTGAACGGCCCCAGACTCGTACCGATCTGGACATTAATGTAAATAATGTACAGTTTGTAACGCTCCATGCTCTCGGTTCCACTCCCTTGAGCAGTATCAATCCTTTCATCATCAAGAAAGTGATTGATTACTGTGCTGGGGAGGTGGAACAGGTGAAAAAACTTGCAAATGGAGATCTCCTCATCAAAACCTTCAACTCCTCCCAGGTAAAAGATTTGATGAAACTTCGTAAGTTCCATGAATATGATGTCGAGCCGAAGATCCCGCACGCCATGAATTCCTGCAAAGGTGTTATCACCCGCAGGGATCTTATGGTTATGGAAGAGGACGAGATCATACGGGAACTTGCTCAACAGGACGTAATCAATGCCCGATTTATAACCAGATTTTCTGAAGGCATGAGGACGAAGACTGCCACTATTGTCTTGACTTTTGGAAAAGTTTCACTCCCAGACCATGTCAAAGTTGGATACGAAATTGTTAACGTAAGACCTTATATCCCTAATCCACTTCGTTGTCTAAGGTGTCAATTGTACGGGCACGGCGATAAGACTTGTCGGGCTTCCCAGTCAGTGTGTGGCAAATGTGGAACACAGGGACATGATGCTGAACACTGCACATCGGAGATGGTACGTTGTTTTCACTGCAAGGGCGCACACTCCACTTCCTCTAGGGATTGTCCCAAGTGGAAGGAGGAGAAGGAGGTCTGCGTAGTGAAAGCAACTGAGGGCATTTCCTACTACGAAGCTAGGAAAAGGTGAAGGAGTTGCATGCAACTCCCATGCCAAATAGGTCCTATGCTTCGGCGGTAATGTCCCGTCCCGTGATGTGTTCTGTTGAAACACAGACTGATCCTGAACCTGTTCCTCTTGACACACACTCTACCTCTCCATCTGAGCCTCCTATCCAATCCACTTCTCAAACTGACACCCCTGTTGCACCTTGCTACTCTCAGGCTGCTGCTGCCTCTCAGTCAGTAAAGCCTAAACAGAAGTCTGACAACTCTAGTAAGAGTAATATGACCACCCTTAAGAAACAGCCACGTCCTCATGTTCTTCCTGCTCCTGGTCCAGCGAGGGAGAGAAGAGTTAGCTCTTCCTCGGGGGCTCTGGGAGCCTAGTTATTGATGAGCAACATATGGAGGTTTCCGTTAGTAAGCACCGGGATAGGTCCCCCGGTAGCCACTCGTCCGGCGGCGGGTGGCATAAAAAAGCTAAGCACACTGGCCCCTCTCGTAAATCTTAAACCGCCACATTCACTGTGTTACAATGGAATTGTAGGACTCTTGGGAATAAATTCCACAATATAGCAATTTTGCTATCTATACACAGGCCAGACGTTGTTTGTTTACAGGAGACGCGCTTGGTGGATCACCCAGATCCTCCACAGTTCAAACACTACCATTCGTATAGAAGATATGATGGTCACGGAGTCGCCATATACACCCACAAATCACACCCACAAACGGAAGTGATTCTAAGCTCTACTCTGGAAGCTGTCGCGTGCAGAGTAAAATTTAATAACACGTATCTGTCTATTTGTTCTATCTACTGTCCTCCCCGTGGTCCCATTGATGGTGATGCTTTCACTTCACTAACCCATCAACTTCCGGGTCATAAGTTAATTTTAGGCGATTTTAACGCCCATCACTGTCAATGGGGAAGCTTGAGGAGTGATGGCAGGGGGGAGCAAGTAGCCGACCTCATACTGCAGTCAAACCTCTGTCTTCTAAACAATGGTAGAGCGACTCGTGTAGATGACCGCACTGGTAACATGTCATGTATAGATCTATCCTTGTCATCTCCCGATATACACACTAACATCTCTTGGGACCCATATGACGACTCGATGGGTAGCGATCATTTTCCAATCTGTCTTTCTTATGCACGCGACGATTCTCGGCCTCCTCCACCACCTAAATTTAACTTTAAGAAAGCAGATTGGGGGTACTACTCACGGGTCGCCAATCTAGATATATCGGGAGATAACATTGACGAGAAAGTTTCACACCTACAGACTTCCATTATATACGCAGCTGAGGCTGCTATTCCCAAGACATCTACAATTCCAAACAAGCGTAGAGTTTCGTGGTGGACACCAGATTGCCGACAAGCACTCACAAAGCGCAATAGGAGATACAGGATTTTTGAGAAACAGCCAACAGAATCAAACTTTATTGCCTACAAAGCAGCTAAGGCTGAGGCAAGGAGGACAATTAAAGAGGCAAAACGGACTAACTGGCGTAGTTTTGTGTCCACGGTGAATCGCTCCACCCCACTAAGTCAGGTCTGGTCCACCATAAATGTACTAAACAACAAGTACACCCGGTCACCAATCACCACACTTGAGGTGGCCGGGAATGTCATTGACTATCCCGTGGATATTGCCAATACTATTGCCGACCATTTTGCCCAGGTAAGCAGCTCAGCCAACTATGATCCTCGCTTTCTCCACCATAAGCGTACGGCTGAGCTGCAAAACTTAGACTTTGCCACAAAAGACGGAGAGACCAGCTACAACTCCGAATTTACGTTAGATGAACTTCTCCTTGCCCTTAAATCCTGTAAAGGCTCCAGTCCCGGTCCATCCACCATTACGTACGGTATGATCCAGCATCTTACTCAGGCCAACCTGAGTAAGCTGTTAGCGGTGTACAATGAGATTTGGGCGTCTCGCACGTTCCCAAACTCATGGCACTACGCGCACGTCATACCGATACCTCGCCGAGACGGTCGCCTTACGAGTCCCAGCTCGTTTCGACCTATTGCGCTAACTGATTGTCTATGTAAGGTCTTTGAACGTATGGTTAATAAAAGGTTACTTTTTGTTTTAGAGTCGAAGGGTGTGTTAAATGATCAACAGAGTGGATTCCGTAAATACAGGTCCACTCTGGATCATTTAGTGCACCTGGAGCATTGCATAGCCGAGGCT
>NC_137036.1:6556998-6559498 GCF_032717465.1 Coenobita brevimanus | reverse complement strand
ATTTTAATTTACGGGCATGAGTCATGGTACAGTACAATTGCAACAGATCAGAAAGTATTAGGATTTGAGAATAAAATACTGAGAATGATTCTTGGAGTAAAGTGGCAAGACAGAGTTACAAATGAAAGAGTTTACGAGAGTGGAACCAGTTAATGAATATGTAAGACTGTCTCGCTGGAAGTGGCTGGGGCACATATACAGAAGAGAAGGTTGTTTAATACAGGATGTGCCAGAGTGGAGTGCTAGAGGAAGAAGAGGTAGAGGTAGGCCGAGGGAAACCTGGTTGAGGACAATGAAAAAAGAAGCAGGAGAGGAGTGTTGGTGGGACCTGAAGGAGATGGCAAGATACAAATATTGGTGGAGAGAGTTCATTGAGACCCTATGCATCCCTTGGGGTGCCACAGAAATGATTAAAGATATCTGCAACACGTGAAGTACTGTTTATTATTTAAGAATGTCAGGACATGATATATATATTAGGTTGTGTATCTGTGTGTGTGCGTGTGTGTGTCTGTGTGTGTGTGTGTGTTTGTGTGTGTGTGTTTGTTTGTCTGTGTATGTTGTGTCTGTTTGACTTGTTTGTGTATGTGTGTGTGTGTGTGTGTGTGTGTGTGTGTGTGTGTGTGTGTGTGTGTTTGTGATTTTTTTTTTCCCCCCTAACGAGTAAATACTTGCCTTTGGACATATATTTGACTGTACACTCTGAGAGTCTCAGCAGTTCGTCGCACACCATGGTATCACAAATCACCACTTCTACGCTATTACCCATCATCTATACTGACAATGCTTCAGGTCTACCTAATTCATAAGTGAGTGTGATAGTACTAGCAAGTGTGATTTTTTGATCATTTCATACCTGCCGGTCGGCTCACTTGTCTTCTAACACGTCTTTGCCTCACCATTCGTGGTAATCATTTTGTCTTCTTCCTAGCTTCACCCTCTGTTTCAGGTACACTACAGTCTGCATCGAAAACAGCACAGTTTGTAGGGAGAATCCAATTCTCAGGTAATCTGTCAATTGCTTAAATCTAAACCTTTCGAAAACAACCGAACAAAGAAACAAAGTAAATAGTCATGAAGTATACACAATGCACTTGATCCGGTAAGTGGAAAAGGTTCACGTAACTCTATAGCCGATACATACGTTGTATTTTTCAGCAGAGCTTGCTAAGTGAATCAGAGAATTCACACTTTCATTATAGTTTGACATAATAATTATTTCTTGCTTTTACCCGCACGTCTCAATGTCTTGGTTATTTTTCATATTTACTCAGGTACCATACGATTTTATTCAAGGAATTAAAGATCTTCAGGCGGAAAAAAATTAGCGAATCTATCAATCTATTGCCAGATGCCATAATCCCGTAAGGGGTGGCCATTTGACTTTAAGTTATTTGTTTTACGGGGTGGGGCACTAACCCTCCTCCAACCCACTTGTTGACATGTAGGGAGCACATATGGTTTGAATATTTTGTTACCACCCAGCGTTGTAAATGGTTTCTTGGCTTCCAGGAAATCATTTGGCTTGTCAGTAAATGTAAAGCAACCTGTAAAGGAATGAAAAGCAATAAGAAGTGACAGGAAAGATGGGAGAAGTAGGACGAGAGGAGGGCAGGCACAGAAAAAGAATGATGAAGGCTAAGGAAGAATGCTCATCTAATTTCTAGAGTAAACAAAGTCTCTCAATGGAATCAGCGGAGGAAAGAGTTTTATTTGCGCATAATTTAGGTCAATAGTTCGTTTACATTTTCTAGAGGTGCCTCAGAGGGACATCTGAAACTTGAAGTACACATATAATGTAGCAGAAAAACGGCCTGGTAATACGTACGCCCTTCAGCCACAACCTATCCCCCGAGAGGAGAGGGAACTGGTTAAGGATGATGACTGAAGATATCAGCTTCTTTGTTCAAAAAAGCATAGGAGTTAAAAAGGGACGACGACGACGACGACGGGCTTTTCGATGCACCTTCCTGTATTTGCTTGTGTCTGTTCGATGTTTTGACCTCGTGAGATAGTGTTCCGTTACTTCTGGTTCATGTTTTTTCGCCTCTTGCTTCACTGAGTGGACTTCTTGCTTTTCTAAATTTGTATTTATAGCCCGGCTACGATTGTCGTTAGATAACCCCTGCATTTAGAGCGGTTTGTTGGATTATTTTGCTCTGTGGACATTTTCAATGTTGTAAGATATCCGCAACACGTGAAGTACTATTTATTATTTAAGAGTGTCAGGACATGATATATATATTAGGTTGTGTATCTGTGTGTGTGCGTGTTTGTGTCTGTGTGTGTGTGTGTGTGTTTGTGTGTGTGTGTTTGTTTGTCTGTGTATGTTGTGTGTGTTTGACTTGTTTGTGTGTGTGTATGTGTGTGTGTTTGACATGTTTGTGTGTGTGTGTGTGTGTGTGTGTGTGTGTGTATGTGTTTCTGGGTTTCTGTGTTTTTCTGTGAGTGTTTGTGTTTGCTTACGAGTGTCTGAATTTGGACATAAATCTGACTGTTT